>NW_021167625.1:0-3017 GCF_003724135.2 Verticillium nonalfalfae
AATATCGAGGCCCTATTCTATAGCCTCGATAAATTAAAGTTAATATAATATAATATTAATTATTCGCTAATCTAATTACTTTCCCTAATCGAGGCTATTAGCCTAATACCTTTATATATCTCTATTACTAACTTTATACCTTATATTACTATTATTACTAACTCTATTACTATTATAATCTTATTTAAGCTATAATATAGTAATATTAATACTAAGCTCATTATATCGATACTATACTTATTAACGAAGATAATATTTAATATAAAGTAAATACGAGAATATACTTTAATTATATAATAAGTTACTAAGAATAGAGCTAGGAATAATGATTAAGCTATTACTAAATACGTCCTTAGAGTAATCGAGGTATTAAGGAATAGCTAAACTATTATTAATAAAGCTAAATCTTTTACTTAGAATATTAAAGCTATTAATTCGTTTATCGATACCTATCTAGTTAAAGATAATATATATACTATTAATAATAGAGAGACTTAGGATACCCTTAGCTATTACTTTAAATTAAAGTAGAATAAAGATAAAGTATAAGAGATTATTCTATTAAAGATAAAGAAAAGTAAAGCTAAAATTAAAAGATTTATTAATTTATTATAAAATTTATAAATATTTAATATATATAACTTTAATATAAAGAATCTAGATATTTTAGAACTTTAATACTTAAATATATTATTCTTAAATAATAAGAATAGACTTTAGGTTAGATTAGAAATATAGAAATACGAATATAATATTAGAAATAAGATTAATAAAATAATAAAGTATATTTATATTATATTTAGAAAGAAATATATTAATAATTATTTAATTTTCTTATAAATCTATAATAAAGAATAAAAAGTTATATTAATATTAATATATATAATTATAAATACTTTTATCTATTTAATTCTTAGAAAAGAATATAATATCTTCTAAATAAAGATTAAAGGTTATAAACGTAATATCTATTTATATTTTTAATAAACCCTTATCTTAGAGGATTAATATATAAATAGCAAATATCTTCTCTATTTTATTAAATATATATATTAATATCTAAAATATAAAACTAAATTCTAAGTAAAAGTAATTAAATAAATACTTTTATACTTTATAATTAAATATTCTTTTATATATAATATAATTAAGAGTATTATCTATAACCTAAGACGTTAAGCTAAAATAGGAGAAGTACCTTTCTTAGATTATAAATATAGAGAAAAATAGATTATATAATTTTAAGCTATATATTAATTTATTATTAAAGTAAATATATTTATATAAAATCTATTAGAATTTAGTAAATTAATATAGATTTATTAAAAATAGCTCTTTTCCTTAAATAATATCTAAAAAAATAATAATACTTATTTAAGAGATTTATTTATTATAGTAAATATAATAAAGAAAAGTAAATTTACTTTAATTATTTATTAATAAAAATATAATAAAATCTTATTATTTTTCTTTATTATAAAACTCTCTTAAATCTTAATCTCTATATTAAGAGATATAAATAAAAACGAGCTATTCTTATTTAATAATAAAAAAGACTTTATTATTTTTAATAAATAATAATTCCTATATATTTTAGTAAATTTATTAAAAAAATAATATATAATCGTTAATAGGATTATTAAATTAATTATTAAATTTATAGAAAATAATAATAATAATAATTAAAATAATAATTATATTTTAGAATATATAGAATTTAAGTTTAATATATTAATAGATTTAATAATAATATTTTTATATTAAATTATTAGAAAGTAAAATAAGATTATTATTATTTAAACTATAATTTTAGCTTATATAGATAATATATTAATAGAAGTATCTTAATTCTAGGATAGAGTAATATAAAACGATATTTCTTTAAATAATATATATATTTTAATAAAGTTTATTTATAATAGAATAAAGATTTTAAAAGATATAATAAAAGGAATTAATAATAAAACTTAATCTTTAATTTCTATAATATTTATTATAGAATAATACTTTTTAACTTTATTATTATTAATATAATTATTTTTAATAATAAATATAGAGATTTTAATAAAGATTCTATTAATATATATAAATAAATTATAATTTAAACGATTATCTTTAATAAGATTATTATTAATATAAACGTTATTCTAATAAAATTTAATAAAGTTATTATTATCTTCTATTTATTAAATTTCTTTATTAATTATAATATAATAATTAATTATATTTTCTTCTTTAATTATATTAATATTTATATTTATAATTATATTTATATTAATAATATTTAAATCTATTAAAGTTTTATTTATTATAATTAAGTTTATTTTAATTATAATTAGAAATAAAATTAAAAATAAGATAATTATTCTATTTATAAAATTAAATATTATAATTAATAATAATAAATTATTATAATTTAATATTAAGAAATATATTAAATTAAAAATTAGTTTATTAATTAAGAGATATTATTATAATAAATTTTAAATATAATAATATTTCTAATTATAAAAGTAATCTTAAATATATATAAAAGTAATTATTAAAATATTTATAGGATTAATAGAATATATATAAGATAAATAGAATATATAGAATTAATAAAATATATATAAAATTAATAAAATATATATTAAATTAATAAAATATATATAAAATTAATAAAGAATATATAAAAATAATAATATATATATATAATTAAGATAATAAAAATAAATAAAAAGAATAATAAATTACTTTTAATATTATAAAATTAATATATAAATATAGAATCTATTATTTATAAATAATCTATAAATTAAAGGAATAATAAGAATAAATTAACTATATAGAGTTATAAAGATATAATAGCTTAAGGAGGTAGTAGTATTAAGGGCACCCTAGTAGAAGGTACTTCTAGCCTAGGGCTCCTAACGGATTTAGACTCTATTAGAGTCCTAGGTCTGAGGTACTCTACCCTACGTATAAGGGTATTAGCTTAGATATAGATAGTACTAAATAGCTTAACTATTTATAAT
>NW_021167626.1:0-3013 GCF_003724135.2 Verticillium nonalfalfae
AATATTAAACCCTTAATAGTATTATTAATTTACTAATTAATCGATATAATATAGCCTTTTAATTAATATTATTAGGTAATTAATTCTTTTATTCTTAGCTTAAATAAAGAGAAAAAAAAAGCTATTTTAGATTAAACTCGCCCTCGCCCTCCGAACCTTTAGTAATTAACTTATCCTTAATATCCTTACTCTCTTTAGCCTCTTTAATTACTTTAGCCTCTTTACTCTTAATAGTTAGTTTATTAACGCTAACGATATAGATAGTCTTCTAAGGGGTCGGCTAAGCCCTCTTCGCTAGGCGGCTAGAGGCTAGAGCTAAAGTAGAATACTTAGCTAAACTACCTTTCGAGCTACTAGAAGCCTTAGAGATAGAACCTTAGGGGGCGGAAACCTTAGATATAAGAGTCTTTTTAATATTACTAAAATATATAGTAAGCTTAATCTTCTTTACTAAAAACGTAATAAGTACTTAGCTCTTCTTCTTAATAGAATTAGCGAGTTCTTTATTAAGAGGGCTAGAGTAATTCGCTAAAGAATTAGTAATAATACTATAAGAAATTAAATAATTAGAGAATAAAAATATATTAAAGCTAGGAGTAGAATCCTCTATTATACTATCGCTATCTAAGATTATTATAGGGGTATTAGGGTTACTAATAACGTAGCGAAAATCCTCCTAGGCCTTATAGAACCTCGCTTTAATAATAATAACCTTCTTCTCTCTAGCCGCTTTAGCCTTAGTAGCTTTCGCCTTTACTCGTTTCTTAATAGCCTCCTCTTTCTTCTTAATTATAGCCTCTTTCTTAGCGAAGGTAGCGTCTTAGTAATCTTTAATAGTAATTACTATTACCTTAATATTCTAGGAAATATAGGAGGATAGTTAGCTAATAGGGGTATAATTAAGATATTTAGCGCTTTAGATATATAAACGGATAGAGCTATTACTATTAAAGGCCTCCTTTAAAAGATCGGTAAACTTAGGATTAAAAGGGATATTAAGTTTACTATAAACGGAGTAAGCTTTATCTTTATTATTTAGCGGATAATCGTATAGCTCTATATCGAGGTTAAATAAAGTAAACTCTAAAGTATTAGCCTCCTAATAGTAGATAATATAACTAAGTTAATAAATTACTATAGCTTCCTTTAAGGCTTTACGATTTAAAGGCTTAACCTAGAAAAGAAAGAGTTAGATAGCGAAGTAATACTAAAAAATCGGCTAAAGAACTTATAGAATAATATAATTAAAGAGATAGTAAAGAGCGTATTAACGATATCTTAGTAAATATATATTATAAAGTTAATAAAGCGAAACTTAAGAGAATTAATATAATTTATAATATTATAAAATTAATTATTATTAATTAAATTAATAGTAATCTTAAATATCTTCTTAAAATATTTAATTACTTTAGTAAAGCGAGAGAGGTATTAAGCGTATTATTTCGATAAATAATTATTAAGGTTAATCTTATTATTATCGATTATCTAATTAACGACTTTATATTAAATATACTAAGCGAGCTTATAAAAGGGCTTTAGAATCTACTCTTATTAATTAACGTTATTAGAAGATTTAGTGAATTTATAATAAAGTAAGCGCTTTTATTAAATTTATAAAAAACGTATTTATTATCGGAATAATTAGTAATATACTTAATACTAAGCTAAATTATTAATTTACTAAAATAATATTTATATAAGGGATTATTAGCTTCTCGGCTAGCTATTCGTTTATCGATATCTTAATTAACCTTTAATTAAAAGGGGTATATATTATCGAAATAGAGAATAATATTAGATATATTAACGAAGTATTATTAATAATTAAGAAGATATTAGTATTTAAAAAAATTAGGATTATAATAAAAAAGGGTAATATAAGTAATAAAATTATATAGTAAAAGTTAGTTAATATAGAGGTATAAGGAAAGAAGCTTTATAAAAATAATTACGATAAATTATTATTTATATATTAATAATTAAAATTATTTTATATTATTACTTATTTCCTATATTATAATTAATATTATTATTATAATAATAGTTAGTAATATACTTATTAATAATATATCTCTATAAAGAAACTTAGATAAGGGAACTAAAGTATATAGAAAAGCCTATAAAGAATTATTATTAAAGGACGATAGCGAAGATATTACGAGTCTAAGGATTAGACCTCCTAAAGGGAGGGTAATATAAAGAACTAGACGTTAATCCCTTATTAGCGTCTTATCGCTAATATATTAACGATAAAGTATAATAATTTATAAGTAATATCGAGGCCTTATTTTATAGCCTCGATAAGTTAAAGTTAATATAATATAATACCGATTATTCGCCGATCTAGCTACTTTCCCTAATCGAGGCTATCCGCTTAATACCTTTATAGTAATATATAATTATTAGGAGTTTAATTTAGATAATAAAATAGCCTTAGCCTTCTTCGTAAAAGAGGTAACTATAGTAGATAATACTATAGTAGACGACGGCCCTAAGGAACCCTATAAATTTAAACCGTCCCTTAGAGCGGAACGACCTCGAGACGTTAAGGAATTATATACTTAGGAAGGCGTTAATATCTATATAGAGAACCCGTCTAAGGCTAGCTAGGTTAAATAGCTATTAGAGTTATTCGATTACTAGAGAGATTATAGGGTTATCTTTATATTAGACGAAGAACGGATAAGAATAGATTTAATAGATAATTAATAATCTAAGAAACTAAGATCTAGAATATATCCCCTTAATATTAAAGATAGACGACTCCTAGATAATAAGTTTAATAAAATATATAAGCTTAAGTAACTAGAATAGATAAAATAGCTAACTCTATTTAGCTATCTAGTCTTTATAATATAGCGGACTATTAATAGAACCTATAAAAGTAGAATCGTTATAGACCTTAGATAACTAAACGATATATTAATATTAAATAACTATCTTATACTATTATAAGAAGAGATTATTAATAGTTTATATAGGAAGTCCTTTCTCTTAGTATTTAATATAT
>NW_021167627.1:0-3005 GCF_003724135.2 Verticillium nonalfalfae
AATATTAAGATAGTTTATTATTATTATAGACGATTATTATAATAATTAAAAATAAATAAATAATAAATAAAGAGGCTAAGAATAGATTAAGTATTTCGATCTTTATATAAAACTATAAATAGTTAATATATTCTATATCTTTATTATTAATAAATACGAAAATTACTATTTTAAGAAATTCCTTTAATATTATAAGAATAATAATATTATATTTCTTTATATATTTACTTATTTATTATATTTACTTTAGCCTTTTAATATTATTTATTTCGGATTATTAAAGGCTTTTTATAATAAGTAAATCGAGATAATATTATAAATAAATATATAATATATTATTAAAGAGGACTTCTTTATTATATTTTCTATTATATTTAAGGAGACTTTTATAGAAAAAAATATATAAATAGGCTTTTAAAGTATTAAGCTTATTCTTTATAGTTTAGATTATATTATTTCGAAGCTAATAATAATATAAAAGACTTTAATACCTCTTAAGAGTAATATTAAGTTACTTAAACTTTAAGTATTAAAGATATTTAATAACCCTATTAAAGCGAGTTTATATATTAATTATATTATTAATCGGATTAAGAGATATTAAAGAAGCTCTTCGATATTAATTATTAAAGCTATTAAATAATAAAGTAAAATAGTATAAATTATAATATATAAATATACTCTTATTAATAAAGAGTTTAAGATTAATTAATAAGAGCTTATAGCTATTAATAAATATTATAGGGTTAAAAAAACCTATATATAATATAAAAGACCTTTTATTATAAATTAAGCTTAGGTTTTAATTAAATAAAAAGATTTAAATATAGTTATAAAGTAAGGAAACTACGTAAAAGTAATTATTAAATATAGTCCTCTATAACTATACTAAAGTATAGTAATTACGGCTAGCCTAGATATAATATCCGATTATATTAAGTATATATAGATTATATTAGAGTAGATAATTTCGAGTAGAGATAAATTAATTTTTTATATTATAGTTAATTTTATAGGGGTTATATATTAATAATTATAATAGAGTAGTCTATTCGCCTAGGTAGTCTATTTACCTAGGAAGTATATTATACTAAACTATAAGATAATAATAGAAGTATTAATATCGATAAGTAAATATCTAGCTTTAATAGAACTAATTTAGGATTAAAAGATATAAGTCTTTACCTTCGAAAACCTTATTATATAATTCTTTTAATTATTAAAGCTTAATATATAATTAAAAACGTAAATAGAAAATCTTCTTTATTAATATATAATATATTAGTTTTTATCTTTTCCTTAATTTATTAATTATATACTTTCTTTAATAATCTAAAATAATTAATATTAAAAGGTTAGAATAAATATAATAAAGAAAGAAATATATAAAATATAAAGATATAATTCTTTAATATATATTATTTAAAAGGCTTAGAGATATAATTTTCGTAATTATCTAAGATATAAAGATAATATAATAATAAAGTAATATTTTTAATATATTTATTAAAATATTTAAGCTATTCTAAATTAATTTTATTTATTATTTAACTATTTAGAAAAGTTATAAATTTATAATTATAAGGAATTAACGTACTTCCTAAGTAAATAGACTACCTAAGCGAGTAGACTACTCTATTATAATTATTAATATATAACCCTTACGAAATTAACTATAATATTAAAAATTAATTCGTCTCTATTCGAAATCGTCTACTCTAATATAATCTATATATACTTAATACGATCGGATATTATATCTAGGCTAACTATAATTACTATACTTTAGTATAATTATAAAGGACTTTATTTAGCGATTATTATTTATATAATTTTCTTACTTTATAATTATATTTAGATCTTTTTACTTAATTAAAACCTAAGCTTAATTTATAATAAAAGGTCCTTTATATTATATATAGTTTTTTTTAACCCTATAACGTTTATTAATAGCTATAAGCTTTTATTAATTAATCTTAAACTCTTTATTAATAAGAATATATTTATATATTATAATTTATATTACTTTACCCTATTACTTAATAGCTTTAATAATTAATATTAGAGAGCTTCTTTAATAGCTTTTAATCCGATTTATAATATAATTAATATATAAACTCACTTTAATAAAGTTATTAAATATCTTTAATACTTAAGGTTTAGGTAACTTAGTATTACTCTTAAGAGGTATTAGAATCTTCTATATTACTATTAGCTTCGAAATAATATAATCTAAATTATAAAGAATAAGCTTAATAATTTAAAAGCCTATTTATATATTTCTTTCTATAAAAGTCTCTATAAATATAATAGAAAATATAATAAAGAAGTCCTTTATAATAATATATTATATATTTACTTATAATATTATCTCGATTTACTTATTATAAAAAGCCTTTAATAATTTAAAATAAATAGTATTAAGAAGTTAAAGTAAATATAATAAATAAATAAATATATAAAGAAGTATAATATTATTATTTTTAAAATATTAAAGGAATTTATTAAAGTAATAATTTTTATATTTATTAATAATAAAGATATAAAATATATTTATTATTCGTAATTTTATAAAAAAATCGAAATATTTAATCTATTCTTAGCCTCTCTTATTTATTATTTACCCGTTTTTAATTATTATAATAATTATCTATAATAATAATAAACTATTTTAATATTAGCTTTAAAATTAGATTTTATTTATAATAATAATAAATAATAGGATTATATAATTAAATATATTAATACTTTATATAATTATAATTTATTCTTTATTCTTAAATTATACTATTAAAGGTTTTAAAGACTTTCCTATATTTATAATAACTTTTATAATATAAAGAATACCTATTATAAACCTAATCTTATTAAAGTTATAAATATTAGATTCTATTATATTATATTTCGAAACTTTATTTACTATAAACCGAAATTAATCTTAAATTTTCGCTAAATCTTTATATTTAGCTTTTTTATAATTATAAATATAATAGTATTTCGATTTA
>NW_021167628.1:0-2908 GCF_003724135.2 Verticillium nonalfalfae
AAAGTATTAAAGTAAATATTATTACTTAGTCCTTTATATAAGGCTATATATCTAACGTAGACTTTAAAGAATTTATAAAAATTATAATTAAGGATAAAGCTAAAGCCTATATAATATATATTATTTAAGTAATAGCTATAATACTAAACGTAATAATACCTATTATTAATAAACCTCCTTTTAATAAAGAATAGACTAAGATACTCCTTTTAAAATTTATAGAGTTCGGGGATATATTCTCCGAAACTTTAGTAAAAGAGTTATTAATATTAAAAGATATAGAGTACTTAATAGACTTAAAAGAAAGGGCCGAACCTCCTTATAGCTTAATCTATCTATTATCCTAGAAGTAGCTAGAAGAGCTATATTACTATATAGTTAAAAGAGAAGCTATAAATAGAATTAAGAAGTCTATTAACTTAATAAAGGCTTTAGTTCTATTTATATTAAAGAAGGATAAAAGTCTTTACTTATATATAGACTATTAAGGTCTAAATATAATTACTATTAAGAACTAATACCCCTTCCTTTTAGTTAATAAGCTCTTAGACTATCTAATCGGAGTAAAGTACTTCTTTAAAATAGATATCTAGGATACTTATTATTAAATTTATATTAAGGGAAGCGATTAATAGAAGATTACTTTCTATACCCGATATAGATATTATAAATATATAGTAATATTATTTAAACTTATAAATACTTTTATTACGTTTTAAATATATATTTATTAAGCTTTTACTAAGTTATTAGACGATTTCTATATTATTTATTTAAATAATATATTAATTTATTTAAAAATAAAGGAAGAATATATAATTTACTTTTAATAAGTCTTAAAGAGACTCTAGGATTTTAAGCTTTATATAAAATAGTTAAAATACTTATTTTATTAAGATAAAATAGAATTCCTTAAGTTTATTATCTCTAAAGAAAGTATAATTATAGATCTAAATTATATTTAAGTAATCGTTAATTAATAATTACTTAAATCCTTTAAAGATATATAAGTATTTTTAAGATTTATAAACTTCTATTAACGATTTATTAAAAGGTATTCTAAGATAATTACCCTTTTATTAATATTATTAAAAAGAAGTATTATAAAAGTTAAGAAAGGGCTATTTAAGTAATTACCCGAAGTATAATAAGTATTTAAAGTATTAAAATTTACTTTTACTATTATTATAATTTTATAATATTTAAATTATATATTAAAAGGCTAAGTAAAGATTAATATATTAAGTAATACTATTTTAAGGATCTTTAGCTAAAAATATAAAAATAATTAGAGACTTATCGCTTATTATTTACGAAAATTATTATTAATAGAATAATAATAAGGAATTAAATAGTAAAAGCTATTTATAATAATAGAAAGCTTAGAATATTAGCGCTATTACTTTAAAAGTATAAATTAAGTCTTTATAATATAAATTAATTATTAAGCTTTTAAGAGTATTATATAAGTTTTAATAAGAGACTTTCGAGGAAGGCTTATATAATAAATATATTAATTATTATTTTTCGATTTCGAAATCTAATATTAACTTAGGGCTATAAACCCTATAAATAGTCTTTTAAGACGATTAAATTATATAGGGGAATAGGTATCGATAAATAATATACTCTTTATATTATTTAAAAAGCTCTAGTTAATAAAAGACCTAACTATAGACCTTTAATAAATAATTACGAAAATTAAGCTAAAAGACGTTATAAATAGAGCTTACGTCTAAGCTATCTAGGCTATATTATAAGGATAAAAGCTTACCCTAGTATTAGAAGAATACTATAACTCTAAGGAGAGGGGGCCTTTACCTTTTAAGCGAAAAGTAAGATATATTTACGCTATTATAGGAAATAAAGCGGAAAAAGAAGCTAGTCCTTATTCTTATAGCTTAATAGCTAAAACCGGAAGAGTAATAATAGCTCGCTAAAAGACTATAAAGAGGTCTAAGGAATTAAATAAATCTAGGGTTATTATTCTAGATTAATATATCCTATATTCTATAATAAAAGAGCTTATAAAGAACGAAATAGTATTATAGCTTACCTCTACCTAGGAATTTAAAGACTTAATTAAGGGATTATAAACTATTAACTTAGAATACTTTTCCTATAAAGAGAATATAAGTTAATAAGCTAGAAAAAGAGAAAGCTATACTTTAAACGATTAAAGTACTCTCTTTTTTAAAGGAAGATTAATAATCTTTATATAGGGAATACTTTAAAGAGGGCTATTAAAATAGTATTATAATAACCCCTAAATAGGATATATTAAAGTAAATAAGACCCTTAAGCTCTTAAAAAAGAAGTTTTATTAGGAAAATATAGCTATTAATATCTATTAATATCTTATTAAATACTTAATATATTAAGGGACTTAAGTACTTAGGTATAAATTATATAAGAAGCTATAATTACTATTACTTTCCTTTTATCTTTTCTAGGAGATATCTTTAGATTTTATTATAAACTTAAGTTTAATAATAAAGGATAATAGCTTAGAATATAATTCTATCCTTATAATCGTAGATTAATTTACTAAGGCTACCCGATTCTTAGTAACCCGGAAAACGTTAATAGCTATAAGCCTAAGTACGATATTTTACGAAGAGATAGAATATAGGTTTAAGAGCTTAGAAAATATAATAAATAATCGAGATAAGCTCTTTATTAATAAATACTAAGAAGGATTCTATTAAGAAAAGGTAATTAAATACTATCTCTCTATAATTTATTATCTTTAAACGGATAAGTAGATAGAGAGAACCTATTAGATATTAGAGAAATACTTTCGCTATATTAGCGATTAAGCGCTAAAAGAGTAATTATATTATTTAAAGGAAATAGAGTTCTCTTATAATAATAGTATATATAATACTATTAGCGTTTTACTATTTAA
>NW_021167629.1:0-2851 GCF_003724135.2 Verticillium nonalfalfae
CTTATTATATAAATATAAAGCTAAATACTTTATAATAGATATAGAAATCTATTATCTTAATTATTATAAATTAAAGATAATAATTATTAATTATATTCTAATAATAAATATTAAGATAAAGATTTAATTATAAAGATTAAATAGTAATTTTAATAAAATAAGTAAATAGAAGATCGAAATAATAATAAAAGGAATAAGATATAGATATACTATTAATATATTATAGTCTAAATATTATTAACTTTCTATATTATAATATACTTTACTTTATTATTAACTTTCCGCTTTAATTTAAATAATATTTAAACTCCTCGATATCTATAACTCTAAAATACTAAATTATTCCCTATACCTCTTTACTTAATTACTATATTATCGCTTTATATTATAATTAACTATATCGAGACCTAAATTACTAATAAAAATAACTCTTAATACTAAGTAGATAAAAGAGTACGTTTTATAAATATAATAGTAAATTAAAGATAAGATTAAATATATAAATATTATAATAATATACCTTTAGTAAATAGAATCGATAATAAATAATATTTATATATCTCCTAGTAACTAAGCTATCGATAATACTAAAAACCCTTTTACTAAAAATACTATAGCTAGGAATATTACTATTAAGAATACTATTATTAAATATTCTACTTAGACCTAAGATAATATATAATCTAATAGCGACCCTCTAAATAAAGAAGAAATAAACGTAGAAGAGATTCCTATATTTAGAGTAAAGAAGATTAAAACTAAGACTAAAGGACTTATAAGTCTACTAGAGCTCTAGATCTTTAATATATTAGAATTAGATATAGGAAACCCTATAGAACTAGAACCTAAGTACTTAGATACTTAGTTTCTTAGAGATAATAATAGGCTATAGGTCTAACTAAAGCTATAATAATACGAATATAATATAAGAAATCGAATTAATAGAATAATAGAATATATCTATATTACTTTAAGAAAGAAATATATTAATAATTACTCTATCTTCTTATAGATCTATAATAAAGAATAAGTTATTATATTACTATTAATATATATAATAGTTAATACTTTTATTAACTTTATTTTTAATAAAGAATATAATATATTCTAGATTAAATCTAATAAATATAAATATAATATTTAATTTAAGTTTTAGTAAACTTTATTTCTTAAAGATTAATATAGAGGTAAATATATTTTATACTTAGTAAAGTATATCTACTTATACTAAATAAACCTAAGTAATACTTAGTTTTAAGCTATAACTATTAAATAAATACTCTCCTATCCTATTATAGGATATTTACTCTTATATAATATAGTCTATAATACTATCTATAACCTATATTATTAAGTAGAGATAATAGAGACCCCGTTCTTTAATAATTAATATAATAGAGAGTAATTTATATAATTATAAATTATATATAATATTATTCTTAACGTTAAAGCCTCTACTTAGAGTCTACTCGAATTTAGTAAATTTATTAATATCTACTATAAATAGTTATTCTTCTTAAAGGATATTTAGAAAGATAATAATAGTTATTTTATAGATTTATTTATATTAATAGACTTAATAGAGAAGGGTAAATTTATATCGATTATCTATTAATAGAGATATAATAAAGCTTATTATCGATTAAAGTAAAATAACGTTTCGCTCCCCTTCTTAGTAATAATATTATCTAATATTCTATAATTAATATATATTAAAATAAAAGAGAACGATTTATTTAATAATAATAAGCTTAACTTACTCGATAAATAATAATACCTAAGAATATTAAATAATATTCTTAAAAGATAATAAACTATAATTACTAAGACTATTAAAAGAATAATCGTTTATATAGAAGGACTTAAATAAGACTAAACCTATAAAGAAGATCGAGTATCTAAGTATATAGATTCTAAACCTAGTAAATTTAATAAAATAAATATAATACTATTACTTAATATATTAGGAAAGTAGAATAACTTTATTATTATATAGAAAGAAATCTTAATATAGATAGATAATATAATAATAAAGATAATTTAACTCTATAATAAAGCTTTTTAGCGATACGATTTATATACTCTAATTAAATTAATTTATAATAAGATTAAGACCTTAGAAGATATAATAAGTAAAGTAAATAATAGAATATAATTATTAATTTTAATAACCTTTATTATAGAATATAGACTATTAATATTATTACTATTAATTAGATCTTCTTTATTTATAGAGATAAGCTCTTTTATTAGAATTATATAATAAACGTTAATAAAGGGATTCTAATTAAGATATATTATTATATTATATTTAAGATACTTATCCTTAATAGGTACTCTACTATAACCTATATTCTAATAAACTATTATTATAAATAGCTTATTATTAAATATAATGAATTTAAGCTCTAATATTAAAGCTAAGACTATAATTATAATAAATTTATTATTAATTATATCAGGACTATCCTCTATAATAATAGCTATTAAGTAAGTAATTATAAGCTCTTTACTAAATATACTATCTACTAAATTAGATATACTTAGCGAGGATAAGCTATAAAAGGAATTACTATAGCTAAAGGGAAAAAAGCGTACTAGATAAGCTATTAAATAGCTAATAATTAAATATTATTATAATAGACTTTAAGTCTATAGCGAGAATAGAGCTTATAGCGAGAATAGAGATTAAAAGGATATAAAGAAGTAACGAGGCCTATATAATTAGGAGTCTAAGAGTCTAAGCATTTATTATAATTCTATATAGATATAGTTCTATTAGAACGCTAATAGGATTAGAAGGATATAAAGAGGTAACGATACCTATATAATTAGGAGTTTAGGCGTTCTT
>NW_021167630.1:0-2832 GCF_003724135.2 Verticillium nonalfalfae
TTATATAGATTATAAAAACCTTATTTACTTTATAATAAATAAAGACTTTAATAAGTAATAGATTAGATAAGTAGAATTCCTTTCGGAATTTAACTTTATTATTATCTACTATAAAGGATTAGAGAATAGTAAAGTAGATATTTTAAGTAGATATATAGATTATAAATAAACTACGCCCTTAAATAATAACGCTATCCTCATAAGTAATAAAGATAGAAATCTAATTCTATACTACTATATACTAGCTATTATAATATAAGTAATACTTACTAAACTACTAATAAATACTATAGAACTTATTAAATAAATTTATAAAACTAAATAAAGCCTATAGATACTAAGGAGTAGCGAAAACTTTCGTATAATTTAGGAAATATTATAACTTTAAAGGAATTAGATAAGATATTATAATAGTAATTCGCGATTACGACCTCTATAAGAAAAGTAAAGCGGAAAAGTATAGACTTTATAGAGAACTTAAAGTATTACTAGTACTAATAGCTGCTTAGGAGTTAGTTTTACTAGACTTTATTATTAGCCTATTATTATTAAAAGAACCTTTAATTAAGACCTTTTACGATAATATCCTAATAATCGTTAACTAATTTACTAAATACGTTTATTTTCTTCTATATAAAGCTATAAGAACTATAGAAAACCTCGCCTATATATTCTTTAGGAATATCGTCGGATAGTATAAATTACTATAAGAATTAATATCGGATAGAGATAAGCTCTTTACTAATAACTTCTAGAAGTTACTTATCGTATAACTAGGAGCTAAATATAAACTATCTATAGTATTCTATTTATAGATAGATAGATAAACGGAGAGAACGAACTAGATACTAGAATAATACCTCCGATATTATATTAACTATTAATAAGACGATTAAGTTATATTATTACTTATTACGTAATTTATATATAATAGCTTACTAAATAAGTTAATAAAAGAATTACTATTCTATATTAATTATAGATATAACTTAATAGCTTATATAGAACGCTATAAAGTATTAGATATACTTAAAGTTATAAATATTACGATTAATATTTATAAAATCTAGGAATAAATTAAACTCGACCTCGAGCTTATATATACTAAAATAACTATATATACTAATAAAATAAAGATAAAGGGATTATCTTTATAGGAGGGAAATAGCGTTTACTTTATCTACTAAAATATTAAAATTAAACGATTAAACGATAAATTAGATTTTAAGAACTAAGACCTTTTAAAATTCTTAAGAAACTCTTAGATATTAACTATTACCTCTTATTACTAGAGAATATAAAGATTTACCCTATCTTTTATATAATACTTTTAGAACTAATACTACTTAATATACTCTTTATAATTAATATAGAAGTAGAAAATATAAATAAATATAAAGTCGAAAGAATTATTAATTATAAGTAAATAAATAAATAAAATAAATACTTTATTAAATAGAAAAGCTATAAATATAAGGAAAATATATAGGAATTAATTAAAAACCTAAACTATTTATAGCTATTACGATAGTATTACTAGCCTTTAGAAAATTAAGCGACTCTAGGTCGAAGGAGCTTAAAGCGCTTTAATTAATTACCCTAAAACCCCTAACTACTTATATAGCTACTATAGCCTCTAACTCCTCTTACTCTATAGAATCTAATTTATCTAGAGACTATAACCCTTAATTTACTATCTTTATACCCCTTTTATAAAAGGAACGTTTCTAAGTACGAAAACGCTTTAAGTAATTAAGGGCCTTTACTATTTAAGATTAAAGCTCCTCTAAGTACGCCTCTTTATCTAATTCCTTCTTATCTAACTTACTTAGCTCCTAGGTTATATATAATATTATAGGAAGGGTATAAGTAAATAGCGAAAAAGGACTATAAAAGAAAATAAGAAATTTACGAGTATTAATAGGAACCCTAGAACCGTTATAGAAGCGATCTCGATAAATATATTCGGAATAACGATTAATACTTTTAATTATATAGTATTTCTAACCTTTCTATTAATAGAAGGAATATAATATAATATTATAACCTCGAAGTTCGATAAAATTAAATTATTCTTATCGCTTTCGAGTAAATAGAGATTTTAGCTTCTTAATATAGCTTAATATCTTATTAATATTATGTAGGAAAGAAGATTAAGAAATAAGATTCCCTAAGATACGATACTTACTAAGTACGGGTCGCTAGGATATCGACTTAGAAGAGGGGAATTATATAATACCCGACTAAGTCGTTACTAGGAAGCTCTAGGTAGAAGCCCTATATATAATTAAATATAGAGTATAGACTAAAGGAATCACTTACGTAACCGTAACTAGATTACGATAGTTAAAGTAATCCTATTATTAACTTAACTATAATCTACGATAATAGGATTATAATAGTAACCGTAAGCTATTTAATATAAACTTACTACTTAGCTAACTTAGGATAAAGAATAGGTATAAAAGGATAAATAGTCTTATACTTATAGATATACTCTTTCTTACGATAGTAATTAATCTAAGTCTTACTTTATATTTATTATAATAAGTACGTAATACTTTACGATACTACCTCGTCTTAGAGTTATAACCTAAGCTTCTACTAATAGTAACCCTAACCCCTTCTAATAGTATTCCCCCTTCGGAAGCTACTAGGTTATAATATAGATCTAGGACTTAAAGAAATAGAAATATAGATTAAAGATTAACCTTTTAACCTTTAAAGAGGAAAATAAATTACTATATAATATTAAACTAAATATTAATTAATAATAATTATATATATTAAAAGTAATTATACTTAAATTACTTTAAATAATATATAATAAAG
>NW_021167631.1:0-2811 GCF_003724135.2 Verticillium nonalfalfae
AAAAAGATAATATATAATTATTAATAAAATTATTAAATTAATTATTAAATTTATAGAGGATAATAATAATAATAATTAAGAGAATAATAATATCTTAGAATATATAGAGTCTAAGCTTAATATATTAATAGACTTAATAATAATACTTTTATATTAAATTATTAGAAAGTAGAATAAGATTATTACTATTTAAATTATAATTTTAACTTATATAGATAATATATTAATAAAAATATCTAAACTCTAAAATAAAGTAATATAAAATAATACTTCTCTAAATAATATATATATCTTAATAAAGTTTATTTATAATAAAGTAAAGATTCTAAAAGATATAATAAAAAGAGTTAATAATAGGATTTAATCCTTAATCTTTATAATATTTATTATAGAATAATACTTTTTAATTTTATTATTATTAATATAATTATCTTTTAATAATAAATATAGAGACTTTAATAAAAATTCTATTAATATAAATAAATAAATTTTAATTTAGATAATTATTTTTAATAGAATTATTATTAATATAAATATTATTTTAATAAACTTTAATAAAGCTATTATTATTTTCTATTTATTAAATTTCTTTATTAATTATAATATAATAATTAATTATATCTTCTTCTTAAATTATATTAATATCTATATTTATAATTATATTTATATTAATAATATTTAAATCTATTAAAGCTTTATTTATTATAGTTAAACTTATTTTAATTATAATTAAAAATAAAATTAAAAATAAAATAATTATTTTATTTATAGAATTAAATACTATAAATAATAATAATAAATTATTATAATTTAATATTAAGAAATATATTAAATTCGAAATTAATCTATTAATTAATAAATATTATTATAATAAACTTTAAATATAATAATATTTCTAATTATAAGAATAATCCTAGATATATATAAAAGTAATTATTAGAATATTTATAAAATTAATAAAATATATATAAAATAAATAAAATATATAGAATTAATAAAATATATATTAAATTAATAAAATATATAAAAAATTAATAAAGAATATATAAAAATAATAATATTTATATATAATTAAAATAATAAAAATAAAGAAAAAGAATAATAGATTATCTTTAATATTATAAAATTAATATATAAATATAAAATCTATTATTTATAGATAATCTATAAATTAAAGGAATAATAGGAATAAATTAATTATATAAAGCTATAAAGATATAATAGCTCGAGGAGGTAATAGTATTAGGGGTACCCTAGTAGAAGGTACCTCTAGCCTAAGGCTCCTAGCGGACTTAGACTCTACTAGAGTCCTAGGTCCGAGGTACTCTACTCTATATATAAGGGTATTAGCCTAAATATAGATAGTACTAAATAGCTTAACTATTTATAATACTCTATATATACCCCTAAGTAAGGTCTAATAAGCTAATTCCCTAAATTAATTATAGATTAATTACTATATAAGAAAGAAAATAAAACTCTAATATTAGACTTTTAATAGTATTATTAATTTATTAATTAATTAATATAATATAGCCTTTTAATTAATATTATTAGAAGGCTAATTCTTTTATTCTTAGCTTAAATAAAAGAAAAAGAAATTACTTTAAATTAAATTTACTTTTACTTTCTAAATCTTTAATAATTAATTTATCTTTAATATCTTTATTCTCTTTAACTTCTTTAATTACTTTAGTTTCTTTATTCTTAATAATTAATTTATTAATATTAATAATATAAATAATCTTCTAGAGGGTTAACTAAGCCCTTTTTACTAAGTAACTAAAGGCTAGAGCTAGGGTAGAACGTTTAGCTAGATTACCCTTCGAGCTATTAGAAGCCTTAGAGATAGAACCCTAAAAAATAGAAACCTTAAATATAGGAATCTTCTTAATATTATTAAAATATATAATAAGCTTAATTTTCTTTATTAAAAATATAATAAACGTTTAATTCTTTTTCTTAATAGAATTAATAAATTCTTTATTAAGAAAGTTAAAGCGATTTATTAAAGAATTAATAATAATATTATAAAAAGCTAAATAATTAAAAAATAAAAATATATTAAAACTAAAAATAAAATCCTTTATTATATTATTATTATCTTAGATAATTATAAAAGTATTAAAATTATTAATAATATAATAAAAATCCTTTTAAGCTTTATAGAACTTTACTTTAATAATAATAACTTATTTCTCTTTAATTATTTTAATTTTAATAGTTTTTTCTTTTTTTTTAATAATTTCTTCTTTCTTTTTAATTATAATTTCTTTCTTAATAAAAGTAATATTTTAATAATCTTTAATAATAATTATTATTATTTTAAATTTTTAAGAAATATAAAAAAATAATTAATTAATAAAAATATAATTAAGATATTTAATATTTTAAATATATAAATAGATAAAATTATTATTATTAAAGGCCTTTTTTAATAAATTAATAAATTTAAAATTAAAAAGGATATTAAGTTTATTATAAATAAAATAAACTTTATTTTTATTATTTACTAAACGATTATATAATTTTATATTAAAATAAAATATAATAAACTCTAAAATATTAATTTCTTAATAATAAATAATATAATTAAGTTAATAAATTATTATAATTTTTTCTAAAGTTTTATAATTTAAAAGCTTAATTTAGAATAAGAAAAATTAAATAATAAAATAATATTAAAGAATTAATTAAAGAATTTATAGAATAATATAATTAAAGAGATAATAAAGAATATATTAATAATATCTTAGTAAATATATATTATAAAATTAATAAAGTAAAGCTTAAGAGAATTAATATAATTTA
>NW_021167632.1:0-2778 GCF_003724135.2 Verticillium nonalfalfae
AGGTCTTTAATATATACCTTTTATTATAATAGAGGGCTTAAGTATATATTATATATTATTAATTTTCGCTAACCTTTTAGTAAGTAATCGTAATCTTCTCTATCTTCTCTTTTACTTTTTAAATTATTATATTATCCTTTAACGATATATAGTTAATTATCTTAAGGTAATACTTATATAGGGCTTTAAATAGTAAGACGTTAATAATATTATATATATTATTATTATAAAAGAACTCTATTTCTTTTAAGTAATATAGTTACTCCTTTAGCGCTTAATTATTAATATAGTAAAAGTATTTCTCTAGTATTTAGTAAATTCTCTCTATCTACCTATCTATCTAGGGATAGTAAGCTATAGAGAGATAGCGTTTAATTACCCTTTCCTAATAGAATTCTTCTTAGTATTTATTAATAAAGAGTTTATTTTAATTATTTACTATATTTTCTAAGCTCTCGAACCTATACTCTATCTCTTTATAGAATATTACGCTTAAGCTTATAGTTATTAACGTTTTCTAGGTCGCTAGGAATCGAGTAGCTTTAATAAACCGATCTATAATTATAAGGATAGAATCGTATTCTAAGCTATTATTTTTTATTATTAGATTTAAGCTTATAATAAAATCTAAAGATATCTCTTAAAAAGGATAAAAGGGAAATAATAATAATTATAGTTTCCTATATAGCTTATACTTAGATACTTAAGTCCCTTAATATATTAAGTATTTAGTAATATATTAATAGATATTAATAGTTATATTTTCTTAGTAAAACTTCTTTTTTAGGAGCTTAAGGGTCTTATTTACTTTAATATATCCTATTTAGGGGTTATTATAATATTATTTTAGTAGCCCTCTTTAAAGTATTCCTTATATAAGGATTATTAATCTTCTTTTAAAAAAGAGAGTATTTTAATCGTTTAAAGTATAACCTTCTCTTTTTCTAGTTTATTAACTTATATTCTCTTTATAGGAAAAGTATTCTAAGTTAATAGCTTATAATCCCTTAACTAAGTCCTTAAATTCCCGGGTAAAAGTAAGTTATAGTATTATTTCGTTCTTTATAAGCTTTTTTATTATAGAATATAGGATATATTAATCTAGAATAGTAACCCTAGATTCGTCCGATTTTTTAGACCTCTTTATAGTCTTTTAGCGAGCTATTACTATTCTTTTAGTCTCGGTTATTAAGTTATAAGAATAGGGATTAGCTTCCTTTTCCGTTTTATTTTCTATAATAGTATAGGTATATTTTACCTTTTATTTAAAGGGTAAAAGCCCTTTCTCCTTAGAGTTATAGTATTCTTCTAATATTAGGGTAAGCTTCTATCTTTATAGTATAGCCTAGATAGCTTAGACGTAAGCTTTACTTATAATATCTTTTAGCTTAATTTTCGTAATTACTCGCTAAACGTCCTTAATTAAGTCTTTTACTAATTAAAGCTTCTTAGATAATATAAAGAGTATATTACTTATTAATACCTATTCCCCTATATAATCTAATTATCTTAAAAGACTATTTATAGGGTTTATAGCTTTAAGCTAATATTAGATTTCGAAATCGAAAGATAATAACTAATATACTTATTATATAAGCTTTCCTCGAAAGTCTTTTATTAATACTTATATAATACCTTTAAAAGCTTAATAATCGGTTAATATTATAAAGATTTAACTTATACTTTTAAAGTAATAATATTAATACTTTAAGCTTTCTATTATTATAAATAGCTCTTATTATTTAATTCTTTATTATTATTCTATTAGCGATAATTTCCGCGAATAGTAAGCAATAGGTCTTTAATTACTTTTATATTTTTAGCTAAAGATCCTTAAAATAATATTACTTAATATATTAATCTTTATTTAGCCTTTTAATATATAATCCTAGTATTATAAAATTATAATAATAGTAAAAGTAAATTTTAATATTTTAAATACTTATTATACTTTAAATAATTACTTAAACGGCCCTTTCTTAACTTTTATAATATTTCCTTTTAATAATATTAATAAAAAAATAATTATCTTAAAGTACTTTTTAATAAATCGTTAATAGAAGTTTATAAATCCTAGAAATACTTATATATCTTTAAAGGATTTAAATAATTATTAATTAGCGATTATTTAGATATAATTTAGATTTATAATTATACTTTCTTTAGAGATAATAAACCTAAGGAATTCTACTTTATCTTAATAAAATAAATACTTTAATTATTTTATATAAAGCTTAAAATCCTAGAGTCTCTTTAGGATTTATTAGAGGTAAACTATATACTCTTCCCTTATTTTTAAATAGATTAATATATCGTTTAGATAAATAATATAGAAATCGTCTAATAACTTAGTAAAAGCTTAGTAAATATATACTTAGAACGTAATAGGGGTATTCGTAAATCCGAATAATATTACTATATATTTATAGTATTTATACTAAGTATAGAAGGTAATCTTTTATTAATCGCTTCCTTTAATATAAATCTAGTAATAAGTATCCTAGATATCTATTTTAGAGAAATACTTTACTCTAATTAAACGGTCTAGGAGCTCGTTAATTAAAAAGAGGGGGTATTAATTCTTAATAGTAATTACGTTTAGACCTTAATAGTCTATATATAAATATAGACTCTTATCCTTCTTTAGTATAAATAGAACTAAGGCTTTTATTAAGTTAATAGACTTCTTAATTCTATTTATAGTTTCTCTTTTAACTATATAGTAATATAGCTCTTCTAGCTATTTCTAAGATAATAGATAGATTAAGCTATAAAGAG
>NW_021167633.1:0-2661 GCF_003724135.2 Verticillium nonalfalfae
GGCGCATCCCCCGAAGCACGCACCGCATCGCTAACGTCCAAGTCAGCCCCCTCCTGGCGCCTCTTCGGCCGCCAGGCCAACGCCTGCTTCCTCACGGGCACGACGGCCCTGCCGGCCATCGTCGAGGAGGACGTCGCCGGGTTCCAGGACCTCGTGACGTGCGACGCCGGCACCACGACGCTCCAGGGCATCCCCGACGTGCAGGCGGGCAACGTCAAGTTCTCGTCGGTCAACTTTGCCGACGCCGCGGGCGGCGTGTCGCCGCTGCAGTTCGCCCTCGACACGTTCGCGACGAGCGAGCCCCTCGCCGACAACGACCTCAACACGTTTACGAACCAGCTCGTCGTCTACCTCGCCACCGAGGCCGGCATCCGGTCCAACGGCGGCGACGTCGGCCAGATCAAGATTCCCAAGTTCTTCCTCGAGATGCAGGTGTCGCGCATCCGCGTCGCGCAGGGCGACACGCCGGCCGAGGCGGGCCTGCAGGTCGACCACCTGCGCGACAAGGTGCTCACGAACGGCGCCGGCGAGGACCAGGCGCTCAAGGACCAGGTGACGCAGCTCGCGGCGCAGACGGCATGAGGCGTTGCTGCTGCTGCTGCTGTTGCTGTTGCTGCTACACGGGTAATGGGAGGGCGCGGCTGTAGAATGTTGGAAAAATGGGTCGTTTCTGGCGTTGGGTACATGAGTACATTAGATACATGACGGCCACGTGAGCCTGTTGGTACAATGGAAAAAAAGTACAGAAAGAAATCGGTAATAAGACAAGCACCATGAGGGAGGTAAAAAGAGAAGAGTGACATGATGCGTGTGACCACTGTAAGCACCTCATCGTTGCATCGTTGCGCCGGGAACTCCTGGACCCAATTGGTCCTCCTCAAGAAATGCAACAAACGCCAGAGTGGAGAGCAAAGGTTCGAAGACGCCCGAAACGCCGACTCATCACTGCTGGCGTTCCTTTTCCAAACGGGCGGCTTCGCGCACCTCGGCTCCAGTGGCGCGCCACCAGACATCGGTGCCCCAGCGAATCATGCGCTCGGCGGCGGCTAGCGGGGTCACGGCGGGACGGACGTCGAGGTAGAAGACGGGATCACCAGAGGGCTCAGGCTCGCCGGAGTAGTAGTCGATGATGTAGCGGATCTCCTCCGTCTCGTTGCCTATCTTGCGCGTGACGTACCAGTCGTGTCGATCAAAGGGGGGCTCGGTGCTGTCGTTGATTGTCAGTATGCCTTGTTTTCTCGAACTCATGAGCACGCGGCAAGACTCACGCAAACTTGGATGGGTAGATCCAGCCGAGCACCTGCATCATGGTGGCCTTGGGTGTCATCTCCTTGGGCCTGCCCTGGAAGCGCGTCAGGGTGGGCGGGATCTCCTTGCCGGTGCGCTCGGCCTCGATCATGTCGGGGGCGTTCTCCTCGCCGCGGCTGCACATCTTGAAGCCCTTGTAGAGGCCCTGTGCGAAGCGATCTTCCCAGGCGACAATCTCGGCCCAGGCGCCCTCGTTGAGGAAGTTGTGGCAGGCGACCATGGACTCGACAGCCGTGATGTCCGTGTCGGTGTAGCCCTTGCGCAGGAGAGCGTTGTACATCTGCTGCGGCGAGGGATACTCCCAGTTGCCGTCGCCCGAGCCGCGGGGGATGGTCGAGGGTTCGCGAGAGGTCGGCAGGCTGATGGCCTGGTTGCTGGCGGGGGCCTGGGAGATCTCCTTGAACATGTAGTTCAGGGGGTTGATCTGGGAGAGGAAAGACTTGGGCTGCGTCTCAGCGGCAGCAGCAGCAGCAGCAGCATGCTGGGTGTGATCGATGGGACAGGAGGCGGGTGCTGCGGCGGCAGGCTTGGGTTTCGGGGGCGTAGGGTTCAGCGCGTCGACGGTCTTTTGGTGCATGGGGCATCCAGGCTGGGGCTGTACACGTCAACACAGTCGATGCGACGAAGGGGGACGTGATGGAAAGACATACTGGTGGTGTCCTGGCGCTGAGATCTGAAGGGTGGTTGTGAGGTATGGCAGCGACGGCGGGAGCCTGCGCATCAGCCCAGAACCAGCCCATTTTTGAGTTGAGTTTGTTGATGAGTCTTGATGAGAATACTATCCCTGGATTTCTGGGGCGTATAGCGTTGTCGTAGAAAGATGCACGTTGAATGATCGTATCGTAGGGTCACGGGGCGAAAGGAGACAGTGATATCACCAAGAAATGTCGACAGCCAAAATTTCGAGGCCCATGGTCAGCAAGAGCATCGTGGATCCACCCTGCCCCGTCGCGTTCTGCCTTTCGCCTTCCACTTTCCGCCTTCCGCCTTCCGCCCGATAAGATTTCGCCATCGCCCCGCTGCGGTACGTACCTCCGCGATGCCCAACCCGATTCATTTTCATCTTCCTTCCTTCCTCTCTTCACTTCACCATCCCGTCGCGTGCACATGTTTCTCCGATTTTTATCCGACCAATCAGTTGACGTCACCAAGTCGACTCTCGAGATGAGTCGCGCCGCGGCTCCGGCTGCCGGACGAAAGCTCCTTCCCATCATGACATGACGCGACAGACGCCCTCCAAGGGCACAATTGACGCTACCACATCGATATTCGACCTCTTAGACGGCATCATGAGAGAGCGATAGAATTATTGTCTTCCTTCTTGCAATCCTTTTCGCAATCCACAACACTCAA
>NW_021167634.1:0-2659 GCF_003724135.2 Verticillium nonalfalfae
TTTACCCTATCTTTCTATTTACTAGATATATAGAACCGCCCTTAATTATTATATCGGTTATTTATATATATAGAATAGCCCGAAGGATCGGGATATATCTTTCTATCTAACGATAATATAAGTAAGGAAGGTATTATAGTAAATACTATTACTTAGTCCTTTATATAGGGCCGTATATCTAATACGGACTTTAAGGAATTTATAAAAATTATAATCGAGGATAAAGTTAAAGCTTATATAATATACGTTACTTAGGCGATAGCCGTAATACTAGATATAATAATACTCGTTATTAATAAACCTCTTTTTAGTAAAGAATAGACCGAGATACTCCTTTTAGAATTTATAGAGTTCGGGGATATATTCTCCGAAACTTCGGTAAAGGAGTTACTAATATTAAAAGACGTAGAGTACTTAGTAGACCTAAAAGAGGGGGCCGAACCTCTTTATAGCTTAATCTATCTATTATCCTAGAAGTAGCTAGAAGAGTTACGCTACTATATAGCTGAAGGAGAAGCTATAAATAGAATTAAGAAGTCCGTTAACTTAGTAGGAGCCTCGGTTCTATTCGTACTAAAGAAGGACGGGAGTCTACGCTTATACGTAGACTACTGGGGTCTAAATATAGTTACTATTAAGAATCGGTACCCCCTCCTTTTAATTAGCGAGCTCCTAGACCGTTTAATCGGAATAAAGTACTTTTCTAAAATAAATATCCGGGATACTTATTATTAGATTTATATTAAGGGAAGCGATTAATAGAAGACTACCTTCTATACCCGATACGGGTACTATAAATATATAATAATACTATTCGGATTTATAAATACCCCTATTACGTTCTAAGTATATATTTACTAAGCCCTCGCTAAATTACTAGACGATTTCTATATCGCCTATCTAGACGATATATTAATTTACTCGAGGATAAGGGAAAAGTATATAACCTACCTCTAGTAAGTCTTAAAGAGACTCCGGGATTTTAAGCTTTATACGAAATAATTAAAGTATTTATTTTACTAGGATAAAGTAGAATTCCTTAGGTTTATTATCTTTAAAGAAAGTATAGCTATAGATCTAAACTATATCCGAGTAGTCGCTAATTAATAATTACTTAAATCTTTTAAGGATATATAAGTATTTCTAGGATTTATAAACTTCTATTAACGATTTATTAAGGGGTACTCTAAGATAACCGCCCCTTTATTAGTACTATTAAAAGGAAGTATCGTAAAGGTTAAGAAGGGGCTATTCGAGTAGCTATTTAAAGTATAATAGGTATATAAAGCGTTAAAACTTACTTTTACTATTATTATAATCCTATAGTATTAGGATTACGTATTAGAAGGCCGGGTAGAGATTAATACGTCGAGTAACGCTATTTCGGGGATCCTTAGCTAAAAATATAAGAGCGGCTAGAGACTTATCGCTTACTATTCGCGGAAGTTATCGCTAATAGAATAGCGATAGGGAACTGGGTAATAAGAGCTACTCGTAATAATAGAAAGCCTAGAGTATTAGTACTATTACTTCGAAGGTACGGGTTAAGTCTTTATAGTATTAACCGACTATTAAGCCCTTAAGGGTATTATATAAGTATTAGTAAGAGACTTTCGAGGAAGGCTTACGTAGTAGGTATATCGGTTATCGTCTTTCGATTTCGAAATCTAATATCGGCCTAGGGCTACGAACCCTGTAAATAGTCTTTTAAGACGATTAGATTATATAGGGGAACGGGCGTCGATAAGCGACGTACTCCTTATATTATCTAAGAAGCTCTAGCTAGTAAAAGACCTAGCTAGGGACGTTTAGCGAGTAATCGCGAAAATTAAGCTAAAAGATATTATAGGTAGAGCCTATATCTAGGCTATCCGGGCTACGCTATAAGGATAGAAGCCTACCCTAATATTAGAAGAATACTATAGCTCTAGGGAGAGGGGGCCTTTACCCTTTAAGCGAAGGGTAAAATATATTTACGCTACCGCGGAAAATAAAGCGGAAAAGGAAGCTATTCCCCGTTCTCGTAGCCTAGTAGCCGAGACCGGAGGAGTAGCGATGGCTCGCCGAAAGACCGTAAAAAGGTCTAAGGAATCGGACGAGTCTAGGGTTACTATTCTAGATTAGTATATCCTACGTTTTATAGTAAAGGAGCTTGTAAAGAACGAAATAGTATTATAGCTTACCTCTACCTAGGAATTTAAAGACTTAGTTAAGGGACTATAGGCTATTAACCTAGAATACTTTTCCTATAGGGAGAATATAAGCTAATAAGCCGGAAAAAGAGAAGGCTATACCTTAAACGATTAAGGTACCCTCCTTTTTAAAGGAAGACTAATAATCCCTATATAGGGAACGCTCCGAAGAAGGCTATTAAAATAGTATTACGATAACCCCTAAGCGGGATATATTAAAGTAAATAAAACCCTTAAGCTCCTAAAAAGGAAGTTTTATTAGGAAAATATAGCTATTAACGTCCGCTAATATATCGCTAAATACCTAGTATACTAAAGGACTTAAATACCTAAGTATAAGTTATATAGGAAGTTATAATCGCTATCGCTTCCCTCCTATCCTTTCTAGGAGATATCCTTAGATTTTATTATAGGCTTAAATCTAATAATAAAGGACGATAGCCTAGAATACGATTCTATCCTCGTAA